>NC_089314.1:26701538-26736664 GCF_036669915.1 Pocillopora verrucosa | reverse complement strand
TTATTACTCTTGCGGAGATGTAAATGTATATTTTAAAAACCTATCCAAATGGCTCTTTTGGCAGAGTTAAATTATCCCAGTCAAATAATTTTATTTCCTTTATTTATAAAAATCTTTTTAACACAAATATATTATGCTCTCCCTCTCCTCCCAAGCCGCCAAAACTAGAGCTGATTTGGTTTTTCTGATGATTATGACCAAGAAATTTGTTGTTGACTTGGTAAAAGCCGGTTTGAACCAGTTGGCAGAACTACCATACTGTTGTGTTTTAAGAAGCTGAAACAGTAGATGATCTTCTAATATGTGGGAAAGGGTTTGTTTCCCTTCGTAACCATGTACACGCTAAAATCAGTATGCATCTACTTCATACTGTTCTCTACGCATTTCTTTAAGGTGATGACAAGGAGAACTGATTTACCAATCAAGTACTCATTTAGTCAGTGATCTTTTCTTCATTCTTGTGATCTAAAGCAACCGAGGGCTGATATTTTAAGGAGAAATTCGGAGCTAATCACTGGTTAAGGGTCAAGAGTGAAGTACAATTTCAAGAATTAATTGACCTGATTCGTAGAGTTTACACTCAAATTACTTGTCGTCATTAGGTGGTGTAAAAATTATTTTCAAATTAGTGTATGCCTAAACCTAGTTGATGCGCTGAAGCTGTTGTAATTGGCCATATTTACTCCCCAATGAAACCGCAGAATATGCCAGTAATATCCCCCGTCCACAAGCCAATCATACATTTTTAACATTATCTTTTTTGAATTGATAGGGAGTAGATATGTAACCAGAACCATACCGGTGGACATAAGTGTTATCTAACAGATACAGAACTTGTCCTGGTCACTTTTAGATTTTTTAATTAAGGATAGTGTGTAATTGGAAGGGCTTGACCCTCAAATAAATATGAATTAAAATGGTTGTCGTTTTTTAGCGAATGCAAGTCCGGCTGGAGAACGCTTGCCACATTTAAGAAAAAAATTTGATTTGAGGAAGGGGGCGGGGGGGGGGGTGTGGTGCTGAGGCATCCTCAAAACCTTGAGCTTTGTTGCAAGAAAGAACCCCTTCATGTCATATTCTGCCATATTTTTTGAGACAGTTAACTGTGTACATTATATATCGACCTCGGGGAATCTAGTGTGGCATCTTGAGACAGAATTCTAGAGAATTCGATTTACACGAACTTTTATCGCCCTCCAAGAGCAAATTGGACACGGAAATTGCTTTAAACCATTTTGGAAAGACGGCATCTGAAACTCACGTGCAGCATTGCTGAATAACGTTCACATGATCCCCATCTTAAGTTCAGAAGGTAACGATGTATGGTTTCCTGTAATAACACTCGTGACAGACTTTAAATGTTTTTTCTTTTATTTTGATTTAACATGCCAATTGGGAGCTGGTCATTATGTTGGTTCCAAACAACCCGTGATGTGATGAATAAATGACTGTGACTATAGGAAAATCATATATGTTAACTGCGGATAAAGACGTGAATATGGTAGATGATGGAAGAGCACCGCACCGGTATCGCGGAAGTCATGGGTTCAAATCCCATACAGGCCTGAATTCTTTTAAGGTCTTGTTTTCACTACTGCTCAAGTAGTGTTCATTACTGCGAAGGTCACTTTCACATTGACATTTCCCTTCTTCTTGTGACGTTAATTTGTTATTCGGGGATGATATCGTAAGGATAAATGAGATGCTAGTCACTTTTTTCGGTTTTTGTGCGGTTCACTGCGGTTTGCGGATTTTCCGTTTTTAAGCACTTGGTTTCGGTTTTCGTAAAAGACACTAATGCGTTTTCGGATTTGGTATCCGATGCGGTTTTCGGTTTTTGCTATTTGAGTTTCGGTTACTCTTTGATCTGAGTGCAATTATGCGCCTCCACAGATCTTGAAAAGCCGCGAAACCTCTGTATGCTCCACTTGTCATCACTGCATCGGATCGATTAGAGTGTTTATAACTGGGATGTGAAAATTTATCGGTTTTGACGGTTTGCATGCGGTTTTCGGTTTTGAACGAATTTTTTTTGCAGTTTTGCGGTTTTGGAGGGTACTCCTTTGGCAATGGAAGGGTGATGTCAAGGAACAAGAACAACCAGTGTGGAATCGCTATCTACGCCAGTTACCCACTCGTTATCTACGCCAGTTACCCACTCGTTTTAGAAACTTGAGGTTTTGATTCATTGATGAACTTTTACAATTTTAATCCATTTTTATTTCACGATCAATGATTGTATCCAGACTGTCACAAAGACTGTTCAAGAAGATAGAAAAATTAAACATCAAACATGTCGAGTGCATTGACGTTTCACCCATGTTTTCTTTTTCATCAAAATGTCGGCAATTTTTTTAAGCCGTCACAAAGCTGTTGAAGAAAAGAATTTAAAAAGCAAACGGAGAGCAGTAGAAAACAGTAGACATAAGTTGAAAGTTCATTAAATGAGGGTGTGGCTTTTAGTTTTCAAGAAGCCATTGACCATATATCCTGCTCCAATCAACGCCCTCCCCGGGAAACTCACGGGAATTTGACCGTCGCCCGTTCCCGGAAATAAAAATTTCAACCTTGGCGGGGAATTTGAACCGGAACCTGCAAGTCTTTCCAGCGGAATAAACGTGTTTTGTCTTTCAGTATGAAGGCGTTTTAAGAAAAAAATCACTTGCGTGGGCAGATAGCTCAGAAAAAAGAGTCCACAGGAACGTCACGGTCACTAAGTACTAATCTTGCTTTTCACAAGAAAATTGAAGATCAATTCTAGCGCTTGGGTAGGGCATTTGTACACAACTTTGGCCTTGGGGCGGTGGGAACTTGAACAAACCAATCGTCGTGCGCATCAATGTAAGTTCGTGACTCGTCGGAAGCTTTCGGAGCAATCTCACAAAATGACGCGAGAGAGCAGGAAATGTTCTCCTTGCGCCCGCGACAGGTTAAGGACACATCTCTCTTAGGTCATATGAGAGAAAGAGATATGTCCCAAGAGGAAAAAAGAAGATATAACGTTTGAGTCCATTTGCCTTCGATGTAAGTTTCGTGTCAAAGAAATGGAAGCATTGTTCCAAGGATATAAAGTTTGCATGAGGAATATAAAATTTCACGAGGAATGTGAAGTTCATACAGGAAATTTAAAGTTTGTAAGAGGAAAATAAATTTTGTGCGAGAAATATAAGCTTTGTACTAGCAATACAAGCGATAGGAATTATAAATGTTTGTTCGCTCCCAGCATATTTTTTTGCAGCTCAGTTGGTGGTGGCACCCTACCAATTTCTGGAAATTCGGGTTCAAATCCCGTCGAAGCCTGAATTTTGTTCAGGTTTCCTTTCTGCAATTTTTTTAATTGTACCTCACCTGGGAAGAAAATTTTGTTTAACTTGTATGGGACCCGAAGGTCAAAAAGTTATTTATTTTATTAAATAGTGATATAGAGTTTGTGCAAATGGTGGGCCTTACGGGCCATCATTAAAAATAACACCTTAAATAAAAAATAAGGATGAGCAAAGTTCTGAATAAGGATCAAGAACAAAACACGTTTAAAGAAAGTGTACATGTGATGTGAATCATGGGCGGCTTGTGCATGGATCGTGCCGTTCCATGGGTGTAATAATAGCTGACAACATCCACAGAAAAACCATCTCTAAATAGAGAACTCTTTAAAAATAAATCCATGACGGCATGCTTAATTTAGCAAAATGATATGTTCATCGTTTTGCATGACGTCCAGGTTATTTCTTTTTTTTTTACCTTGCTTGCTTTTTATAGTAACTTCTCTTCAAGTTGACCTCCTCGCTCTTCTCCTACAGTTCAGTGGATCTTACTGACCAAATAGATTGCAGAGATTTCAATAACTTTTTCCGTAAGCGGCTACCGATGGTATAAACCCGAACACATTAGCCTACTCGCATGCTAAACATTTGGTGGTCAGAGGTCACCAAATAATGACGACCACACCGTTGACAAGAAGCCAAAATCACCCTGGCCTCAAGATTGCCGGTAGGCGGCTTCTAATGAAACCGCTGAAATTGGGATAGTGATCTAATGAAAAAGTAAAAGTCATCTAAATTTTTTCTTTGTTGAAATTTAATGAGATTTTGTATTCGAGAATGGTTGCAAATTTGTAAATTTTTATTCGATTTGGATAACCTGAGTTCATTTCTGTCGACTTCCAGTAATCTGGGAGAGCCCGAAACCAATCCCTACAAAAAACAGTTTTATGAGGAGGAAGGGGAGGGAGGAAAGTTGGTAGACATAAACTCGATATTCTCAGAAGTCGGCTGGCGGAGTTAGCTGCCTAATAAGAAGCAAGCAAGCAATTTTCTGCTGCTCAAATTGGCCCTTAAGTTATCTTAATAACCCCATTTGCTTTCTTAATAGTCAATGTGCTTTTCAAGAATTACGCTCTTCGTTATTTTTCATAATAGTATTACACTTGTGTCGGATGACAGAATTCTGTAAAACTGCTCTAAACTCTATGCGATAATTTTGACTTTTTCTTAGACTGAAGTCAATCGTTTTGACTGACATTTCTGAATATTAGAGTCCGTCAACAAGACCATAAATGGGGTTGCTTTTCTGTACAAGAGCGATTATGCATACTGTATTCATGTCTGTTTTAGGTCGAGTTTATTCTTGTCCACTTCGTGTCCCTGTTTATATGCCGGTTTGGTGACAAATGATGATTCAGCTGAAAAATCAAAACATGAGTGAATAAGGTAAAACAACAATCAGAACAGACTCAAATTGCATCATTTGGTCTTCAAGTGAACGCTCCATTTTAGCCGGTTAGATTTGGTTTCCATCTCATGCTTTTGGAAAACAAATCTTCTCAACTACAAGACAATAGAGTTCTGAATAAAGACATAAACCAACCCTACCCCCCTACCCCCGTTGAGATCAATTCGCTGAATCACTTAGATGTAGCCGTCTCGTGACAACGAAACTGATCCTGTTACCACGAGGATATCTCGTGACTTCTGTCTATAAATTGCTAGCGTTTTTTCCTTGTAGACAATCGTGGCCGTAGCTTAGCTATTGTTTAGTGGTAAAGATGAAGGCTGTTCTTGCAATTGTGTTCTGCCTGTCCGTGGCAAACAGCGCTGTGCTGAAGTTTCGCGAATATGAGAACAGTGGCAGGCATGGAAGAGCTTTCACGACAAGAGTTACCAAACAGATACCGAGGAACAAGCTCGTTATGCGATCTGGAGAGACAACTTAAGGGTATGTCATTCACGCATGAAATATATATATTCTCCTTAAAAGAGGCAGTTCTTACTGCCAAAACCATTCAATAAACCTTGCTAGATTCATCGGCGGCGCATAGATTTCACCACAATTTTATCTAATATTTGTGGTCGAGTGAACTAGTATGCCCCATGCAGTAACGCTTCAGTGCTTATTCTGATTTCGCAGTATTTATTCGCCCTACGGTAAATTGACGAGAAGTCGTTTTGGTAGACTCAACCAAAATTCAAACAGCGATGTATATCTCAGAATAAATATTTGCTGTCATGGTTTCTAATATAGTACAAGTTTATGAGTTTTGTATTTTGTACTCATTTTGTATTCATTTTCGCGCTGGTTCGTAACAGTTCATCGTCCTTCAGCCGGCCTACTCGTGCGAATGAGTCTATTGTAGTTAAGGCATGATTCAGCTATTTACGCATGTTCTCTTTATCATGCCCAACTCTTGGCCTTGCTCAATAAATCTTGCGATTATCTGCGTGATACTTTTGTTTCTTCTAAACGGGAATGCCGTTCAATAAACGATTGATCGCCTATCCTCGTTCCTGGCACCGAAAGCTCTGACGTCATGCCTCAACTAAAGCCGGCAATCTTTTATTCCACCTTAGGACCATTGTGCTCAAATTTTATTCAGTTTTGACCGAAAGTTGCATATCTCAATAAATTACGTGCATTTTCGAATTCTTCCCTATGATCTCTAGTTTATTCAGACCTGTAGTTCATTAAATGCTTTCTTTGAAGAAGCCTATTGTTTCCTTTTGTAACAGCAGTTTCCGGTGTTACTTAAAGGGTTGCCATGTGTCGAGTAAATTAAATTAGGATACGCTACGCACTAGCTAGTGACAAATTGCACATCACGATCTATGCTTTCCAATCTCAAAAACTTTCGTCTCCGCCGAACCTTGAATCTGGTAATTGCGAGCGCGCTTAAAATACCCAAAGTAATCTAATAACCACAAAATGTCGATCACGTCGACTTCAAGTTCCGCTCGCGGGAGAGCATATGTTTTCAGATAACGTTTCATTCTCGAAGGAAAATGTTGCCTAGTCACATAATTGCTTATGTCTTGTTTTCTTTTGTCGTCTTTCGTGGTCGTTGTAGTCTGCGCTATTCTCCATCTTCACAGCTCGATTGTGGTGCAAAACTGATTATTTATGCAGGCTTCTTCAGTTGACTGACATTTTCTTCAGGATCAACGCCTGCAAAGTGTCAAATCTGATAGCTTTGACGCTTGAAAAAAAGTTTCCCAGCTGCGAGGTCCTACATTTAACATTTGAAATTCGGTAGTTTCAGATTTTATGACGATGGTTCCGTTGCAGGTTGCAGTGAAAGGGCGTTTTATTTTAGCTCAAGAAATAATTTCACAAATAGCAACATCGCTGTTAGAAAAGGTATTTTGCCTTTGTCTAGTTGCTTTCATTTCTCTCCTCTAAATGATTTTTCTTTGTTTTTTGTAGAAAGTTCAACAACACAACTCCGAGGGACACTCTTACACCCTGGCCATGAACCAGTTCGGTGATCTGACAGTCGATGAATTCCGATTTTACTACCTGGGACTTCGCTCTCACTACTCCAATGAGACTAAACGTCAAGGATCGGCCTACCTACCTCCCAGTGGAGTAAGCCTCCCCCCCACAGTGGACTGGAGAACTAAGGGATACGTTACCCCAGTAAAGAATCAAGGTAAGTTTGATCGTGTCTTTTTTTTTAAGTTAGCTCCTTCGACTTTTTACCTTAAAGCTAAATTTCTTGTAACAAGTCGTATTTTCTGTTTACTCACCGATCTGTGAAAGTCCTCTTGATGTCCCTTTCTTTTTCATTTAGCTTCATTCGCTCGATTGACCTCATCGCTTAATGTCACAATCATCTGATTTTTCATTCACGAGGAAAAACAGCAAACGAAAATTTAGCCTTTCCTCGCAATCCTTGAATCTGTTGCAAACTCATGAAAATGAGGAACTCTGAACCTGTCCAATTTTTTGCAGAAAAAAAAAATGTCTGCACTTCAGCTATAGGTGCATATTCCTTCAACTAACCATTTTTCAATATTAGGGAATCAAAGTTTAAGCCCTTTGTAAACATTTTCAACTTGGCATGGAAATTTATGTATTTAGTAGATAATCATGTATCTACCACAGGAGACGTTCGTGAAATTGTGGACATTTAAAGATAATTTTCGCATAGATCATGTTGGTGATTTGTGCCTATTCTTTGTTCTGTTTCAGGTCAGTGTGGTTCTTGCTGGGCTTTCAGTACAACAGGATCACTGGAGGGACAACACTTTAAGAAAACAGGAAACCTTGTCTCACTCAGCGAACAGAATCTGGTTGACTGCTCAACTAGCTATGGAAATCACGGTTGTGAGGGAGGACTCATGGATTACGCCTTCCAGTAAGCGGCGAAAACTGAATATTTCTCACCCTTAAGGAGTTACTTCACAAAAAATACTGTTCCTGCCGTTAATTTAATCACAGTTCAGGGCCTTTTCCACCAAACTAATCTCCGCGTAAACTGGGAATTATCAAAGAAAATAGTGTACAGCCTGATATCCATATCTGATATTTTTTTCACTCCGTTAGCCGATGTGCATTTCCTTTTACATTACTGGAAAGAATATGATGCTAAATTAAATGAACACCCTCCGGCTGATCGAACTGTCCATTATTATTTCCTGTTTGTAGAGTAATATACTGAGATTGTGATGAGAATCTACATGTTAATCCTTTCTAAGAGTTAATGGGTTATGACGTGGTTGTCATCAGCTGAATCGTGGCTTGAGATTACATCATTGAATATTCTAGATAATCACGGAAAATATCCTCAATACAGTTTTCTTGTTTTCCAATCTCGGATTTGCATGAAAACGGTAAAAAATCTTGCGTTTCTAGCCATGTAAGCTTTATCTTTGTATTGAAGAGTTCTTATGCTGTTCATTACTTTATTATTTTTCAGGTATATCAAAGCTAATGGTGGTATCGATACCGAATCTAGCTATCCCTACACAGCCCGCGATGGACGCTGCAAGTTCAAAGCAGCTGATGTTGGTGCTACTGATACTGGTAAGGGAAAGGCAACGAATCATCATCGGCGGTTCGTGATGATTCTCGAACAGCCGATTGAACGAGAGTATGCCGATGTTTGCCATCGATGTTGCGCAGGACTAGATAAAAAGTAGAGATCTTTTCTCAATCATTATATTCAGGTCTTCGTAAGGCGCTTTATTTATCAATTTATTTATTCATGTAATTTTTGGTTCAAAAAATAAGTCTATGGTGGCGTTCCTGTTAGGTTACATGGATGTCAAGCGAGGAAGCGAAGCTGATCTTCAATCCGCTGTGGCCACAGTCGGCCCAATCTCTGTAGCCATAGATGCTAGCCACGGTTCATTCCAGTTATACCACAAAGGAGTCTATGACGAGCCGTAAGTACATTTAGAACTATTTTATGTGACAAGACCAAACAGCAGCTGCATAAGAGACTGGCACTATTAGTGCCATACCCTCGCAGACCTCTAGCCAGCTCGCTTTGCACGAGGCTTCAAACTTTCTTGCGGACGAAGAAACGTTGGTCAGCGTCAAAAGTGAAGACTTGCTGCTCGTATGCTAATATTATGTATTTTTTTCATGTATTGTTTCTTATAAAGGCCGTTAAATCACGCGATACCGACGCTTGAGAACTCGCTTCGATTTTCCTCATGTGACAGTGAACGTCATAAACGAAATTTAACATATTAACATCGTAAAATTTGCCTTACAGTGCCTGCAGTTCTACATTGTTGGATCATGGTGTGCTAGCTGTTGGTTATGGAACATACCAAGGACAGGACTACTGGCTGGTGAAGAACTCCTGGGGAAAGGGCTGGGGCATGGAAGGTTACATTATGATGTCCAGGAACAAGAACAACCAGTGTGGAATCGCTACCAGTGCTAGTTACCCACTTGTTTAATTCACGTGCCTGTAGAGTGGACCACAATCTACTCGGCTTTTTTACTTCAAAACGTACCCCTTTGAATTCAACATAGTGTAACACGCACAAAAAATAGGAGCAAAATTATTATGAATTTGTAGGATAGGTAGTCCAATCTCGCTTGGCGATTGTAGAAACTGAACGCAAATTTTCTTCCGAAGTTCCAATGGCATGAATCAGTCATGTATTTGAAAGTTTTCTTTTTTCATATTTTATTTTGATGATGAGTGTGATTTGCTCTATTTTCTTGTTGTTGCACTAAAGTGAATTAAATGAATGGATTTTATTATAGTTGATCTCTTGACTAAACGCATTTTCGTCTTACTCCCGTTTCCCCCCATTATCTTTTTAGACAATGCACTGTTTCCTCCTTAACGTCGAGCCCCCATCCCCCCCCCCCACCCTCACCTTTAAAACGTTGTCGTAGTGTTTAAAAAATTCGAATGAGACGTCGGTGAAGAACCCTCCTATGTTGAGAAAAGAAAAAAAAATTGCTTGTCGCCTGAGTCAATCAAAAGACAAGACAATCTTAAAATAGTCATGCTGTTAAACCTTTCCACTATAAGATCAGTATCCAAGTTCTCCATACTTTTCTGTTTAATTCCTATGGCACACAAAAAGAGAGTTCGTCAAACAATCTCGACATCGATTTTTGATTCAGAGTGATATTGCTGGGAGGAATTAGATGCGTTTCATTCTTAAGGGATCAAAGGGTCCAGAGACTACCAGATAACTGAGACGATAACTTTCCCATAGCTGCATGAGACCAAACTCGCCAGATCGGTGATAAAAACTGTGGTTAGAAAAGAGAACTATTCCATCATTTAGCCGAAACCTTTTACTACAGGGACAATTAAATAAACCCTACAGGAGCATCCAGGAAATGTCCGGTGAATTACTGCCGATGCCTCAGGCGTCCATGTGGACGTGACATGCATAGCATGCCGGACTAGGTGCAAGTTCAGTTGGTTTGCCTGTTTTTTTTTTCGGTTCTGAGCTCCTAAACCTTTTTCGAATTTCGAATTTCCTCAATGATGACCCAGATAGCCTTTTACCGAGGCTGCAAAGCTATCACCTGAAGTGGTCTGAAATCCTGGCTGGATTGCCCAAGAAGAACGTTTAGTGTTTACATTTGGGAGTTTTGCTGACAAAAATCTCGCGTGACAGGGTAGCATTGGTTTTTCTCAGGTGTCAAATTCCATGCGTGACACAATTACGAAAGGTCGGCGAACAAATCTCTAAGGATCTGCAGACCCCGTAGTCGCTGTCTGATTCAGTCCCAAAGTTTTATTTACAGACTCTTGCTTCATACCATCTAAAAATCGGACCAGATATTGTGAGGTAAAATGAACTACTTGTGCGTTTTTCTGCTGTGCGCTTCCTTTGCAAACTGTTTGAATCTATCGCCTGCGACGTACAAGCGGCACTGGCAGAAGTGGAAGTCTTTTTATGGCAAGGAATACGAGTCAGAAATTCATGACAATGCACGCTTCTCAATATGGCAGAACAATTTAAAGGTGAGATGAATTAACATTATAAATATAGAACACGAAATCCTAAGAAGGGGTTGTTGTTTTTTTCCAATAATGTACGCGAAGATAATCACATGACAAACTGAAGGGTCGAAGAACCATCGGTGATACGGGGGGGGGGGGAGGGGGGAGATGGAACACTGCTCGTATCACGCAAACCTTAATTAAGTAGATGATTTTTCCGATTCAGCTTAATAAAACATAGTAAAGATTTTCACTGCTCTCTCAATTCTTAGGCATTATTGATCAGGTGAACACTTCCTGTGTTGCTATCTGCAAACAAAAATTAGTGAGTAGGCGCCAGATAATCCAAGTGAGCGACTAGTAACTTCTTTTGAAAAATAAACTGTAAAAGAAAAAAATATTAATTTTTCTTTCAGTATATTTTAAAGCATAACTCAGAAGAACACTCCTACACCTTGGCCATGAACCAGTTCGGTGATCTGACAGTCGACGAATATCGATCATTTATCCTGAGAGTTGGTTCTCATTTTCCAAACGAAACAGAACGTCGCGGTTTTACCTCTCTTCCTTTTAGTGAACTGACCCTACCCCCCACGGTGGATTGGAGGACGAAGGGATATGTCACTCCTGTCAAGAATCAGGGTAAGTTTTGAAACTTCAAGTTTGTTGGTTTCCCTTGATTTCACGATCGCGTTGTTTTTCTCGGTATCGGCTGCCAGTCGAAAAAGAAAGCAAGCACAACAGGTGATAAGAACAACAACAAAAACGTTGCACAAAAAATGTTTGTATACAAATTGAAGGTCGGATGTAATTTGGGGTGGCACTCTTCGTTCTAGTATTATTGAAGAAAAAAATTGCATCGGTCTCACAACAAATCAAATGCGAAACAAAAACCAAACGCGGCTTGGTCACAGACGTGTTACTGCTCTTGAGGCAGTCTGCTTTTTACTTTGTTTTTTTCTCTGAATTGTCATTGGTTACCAATTCAACCCGCTTTTTCACACGTGCTCCACCTGATGTAGCTTGGCTGCGTTGCCACAATTTGACTTTCGTTTGCAATTTTTTTTTCCTGCTAGGTCAGTTGGGTGCTTCATGGGCGTTCAGTGCCACAGGGTCACTGGAAGGACAACATTTTAAGAAAACAGGAAAACTTGTCTCTCTTAGCGAACAGAATCTACAAGACTGCTCTGGATGTGGCAAGGTGTCTCCTCCCTTGATGGGATTTATAGACTGTGCATTCTTGTAAGCCAACAAGGTTATTTCTTTCTCTTTGTTTCTCGCGCCGTCTCTGGTAACATAAATCCAGTGTTCGGTCGGAGGTAAAATTGAACAGTGAAGTTCAATTATCCTATTTTATTACATGCAGCCATGACGGTGCAAAAGATATTTGAGCCAGGCAGTCGAGGTTATTTTCAAGCCTAAGACGAGAAAAATTGACATATTTCGAGGTGAAGCAATTGAATATCGAACTAGCAAGGGATTGCGTTAGTTTTGCCGCGCTAACTGACTAGTCCAGAAACATTCCCCTTGCAACTACTTGGATGCAAAATTCTAAAAAACAACAGTAACTCGGTCGTCAGAGATTTTCAGACCGCCTTTCCGATTGGTTCTTTGATGTATTCTTCTCTGATTGGCTGTCGCTATTACTCTAGTTTTGTTTCACGACACTCAGTGTAAGTGCGCTCGAAACATTTGATATCAAAATAACGGCGCATCGCGAATATAGCATATGTATTCAGCTGCAATTCGACAGGCACTTTTGCGTCTGTCGGTTCTAACGCTCGTGGTTAACAGAGTGGTTTTTCAGTTTCATGGAGGAAGCCGAGTTTTAATTACTCTTTCAGATATGTCAAAGAAAACGGTGGCATAGACACCGAAGCCGGTTACCCGCATCCATGTCCAAAGAGTTGTTGCTTTGAAAAAGCTTATATAGGTACCACCTGTACTGGTAAGTAAAATGCACAGATCGTGGTTACGAAGATGTCTGATGGTTATCGATGAATTTACGAAAGACAGGCCAAAGAAGAGTGGTTTTTATAATGACAAATGTGTTTATTTTTCTTTCCCTTTTCTTCCCTGTTTCAATCAGGTTATGTTGATATCCAGCAAAGAAGCGAGTTAGCTCTTCAGTCTGCTGTGGCCGAAGTGGGTCCCATCTCAGTGATCATCGATGCCAGTCACGCTTCATTCCAGTTTTATCACAGTGGGGTGTACAATGAACCGTAAGTGATTCATGATAAAGTAACACAGCTCTCATTTTAGCTTATGGCAGGAACTGTCCCTTATTAAGATGTTATAAAGTTTATAATATCTCGCCCCCATCTATGTACTGTCCGTTTGTCAGTTGATGAGCTGTTCATATCAGGATATGAGTCTGTCAGTCAATCTAATTGTCAGACTGTCTGTTCCTCGGAGTTCAGTTTGTTTGTAAGTCATTCTTTATTTCAATGTCAGTAAGTCAGTCAGGGTTTTTTACCTGACTGGCGTTCTTCCCCTTTGTTGTGTTTTTTGCCGTTGATCAATCTGCCTATTTTCCAGCCTGTCAGTCAGTCATTTAATCCGTCTGTTTGTCTGCTTGCCTGTCTTTCCGTCTGTTTGTCTGTCTGTCCGTCTGTCTGTTTGTCTATCTTTCTGTCTGTCTGCCTGTCCGTCTGTCTCTCTATCTGTCTGTCTGTCTTTTATTCTGACTGTCGGTAGGGATAAACTAGTCCACTCCAACTGGCTGCTGGCGCAAGCGGCAATTGGCAAAATATTTTTCGCAATTTCAAAAATTTTCCTGGATCATTTACGAAGAATCTTGGATCCCAACTAACTTTTGGGTGTTTCAGAAAAAATGTTATTTTGTAGACAATTACTTAATCGGGGTTTGTCTTGAGATAATTTTTTTTGAGGATTTATTTTAAAAAGAGAGTTTCAATGTATATTTTTGGATTAAAAAAATACTTTTGGTATAAAGCCGCGGTTGCCTCCTGTCGTAAGTCAGATCTTTTCTTTCATGGGTGTGAAATCGAAAAATTCCTAAAGTAAAAAGAAACCATACCAAAATTTATGTTATTTCAGTGCCTGTAGCAGTTATCAGCTGGACCACGCAGTACTCGTTGTTGGTTATGGAACTTACCAAGGACAGGACTACTGGCTGGTGAAGAACTCCTGGGGAAAGAGCTGGGGCATGGAAGGGTACATTATGATGTCGAGGAACAACAAAAACCAGTGTGGAATCGCCTCGAGCGCCAGCTACCCTCTTGTTTAATGGAAACCTGTGAAAGACTTAAAATAATGGATCTGCAATTTTTTTTATTTTTTTATTTTCAATAAGCGACCTTTAGTCTTCAAGAGTTAAAAAAAATTAAGTTAACAAAATATGAAACAGGAAAATTACCACTGTTACAGTTCTGAGAAATAACTGTTCTGATGGACTTTCTCAGCGAATTACATATCTTTCCGAGGGTAACTTTCCTCCGTGATTCACCAGTAGAGGCGTCATTAATTTTTTTGCCTGATTTTTGCTTTTTTCAGGCGTCCGTAGCGTCTTCCTCTCGCTTGTGAAGCGTTCAAAATGTAAGGGACCAGCATGCTCAAGTTTTCTTTTTTATTTTGCGCCTTCACACTCGATCAAAGTGACACGCCTTTGGCGCTTTACACGCTATCTCCTGAAAAGCGCGAAAAACAAAACAACTCTGGTAGTGAGGCAAACACTAATTAGCCTCAGTTTTTTTCGCGCCTCGCTCCCAGAGTTCTATGCGAAGCGCTTAACTCGCGCAGTACTTACACATATGAAGCTTTACAAATAAAGAAATAACTAAGTAAAGGAATATAACTGAAACTTTGAAATAGATGAAACCTTTAATAATATTCGTCAATTGTCTTCCCTTTTTCAGTCCATTTACTTATTTGTTAGCGCTCAGGGCTTTTTCCGAAACGGAAAAGTAAATATTAGTGCAGTGTCACGCATGGGCGAATACAAAATATCTCTCTAGGTTCGAGAGTAATCTGGGTCTAGCTTAAATAACGGAAGAAAAAAAATCATGGCGTTGGATGGTCAAGTGACTTTTTTGTCAACAGAATCGTCATGGGATCCTCGGAGACCAAGAATTCCAAGAAGAAGCCCGAGGTTTAGAATGGACGAGGATGATGAAGAGAAAAGTGGTAACGAAAGAAATCAATCAAATATGGGAATGAGAGCACCGATTATTGGTTATGAAATAGTAGATAATCGTCAGAAATTTACGGTACGTTTGGGCATATGACCTGTTTATATTGCTTTGATTTTCATTTGTATTCTTGATGGATTAATTTTCTTGATTAAGTTTAGCTGGCTCAGATATATGATCTATAAGAGTAAAGAGAGCATCGTTTCGGCACTCGCTACTTTCTACAGAACCTGATACTTTTCATTTCCTGTAAGTCACTCGTACTCGTGACTTTGACCTACGACATGTTCAGCTTTGATTTAATGATGGCCGAACAAAAAGCGCGAACCTAAAAAAGTGTTCGGTGTTTTCTCCTGAAAAAATTGTTAAAATCTCAATTAAAATCTCTCTTATCAAAAACTATGATGGAAGATTATGATGTAAAATGGATGTGAGCTTAACTGTACACTTGATGTACATTGTAAATCAATACGCACGTTAATGTTTTTCTTAACAATGCAACTTCGTGAAATATTTGAAAATGAAATAAGCTTCGGTTCAAGTAAACTGCGTGAAAGCACACTTATGTTTTTATTGTCAACAGGTGTCAGTATCCCTCTGTATAGAAAAGAAAATAACTTCCAATGAAAAAGTTTTTTTTTTAAGTTTGAAACTGATTTGAGGAATTTAAAGCACTAAAAATGAACCCAATGTAAGTGGATATCAACATGAAAATCTGATGAGTGAGTCATGGTGGTATACCCTCTTGGAGAAATCCAAGTTGTACTCCTGTTGAATCAATTATCAATTACCCTATAGAACCACTTGAGAAAATCAGAGGTTGCAGTTATGCTAGGGATGATCACTGAGAATAGTCTCCAATTCTTTCATTAATTTAATGTATGCGTAAATCTAAACATGCTCAATAATTTTACACAATGCTCAATACTAGCACAATTTGTCATTATTTCCAGTCAGTCTTCCTACCATTCTATCATGATTTGTTTCAAGACACTTTTTTGGATTTTTCTTTTTTTTCGCTAGGTTTACAAGATTGAAGTTAAAAGTCAAAATAAAAGTTGGTTTGTATTTCGCCGTTACACTGATTTCACAAGGCTAAATGAAAGGGTAAGTGGTGGAGTTAATCCTTTATACCCTAAAATCAGTATCCATATTCTCCATACTCCTCTTTATGTATTCCCTTTAAAACTGACATGGAGAATTTGTTTAACAATCAAAGCCTCTCAGGATGGCAATAATTTCCTTTGATTTTATGATCTTATAAATGATTCAGTAGAATCGCTGTGGGGAGAAATTAGATGTAGGGCATTAGTTGGTTGTAAAGAGTTAGTAATGCAAAACCGTAACTTGCAGAGGGGAAATCGAGACTGACAGTCAACATTAAATCAAAGTGTGTGGGTTTACCACTCATGGAGATATAAGCTAAGGCCTGAGTATGAACACCATACCTCTTGAAAATCTTACCACATTTCAGATGTAATGAAAATTTACTTATCTCTTTGACTCTCATGAGTGACCAAGACAGAATTTCTCCTTACAATATCAATTCAATATCAAGCAGATAAGTGATGAGAGTAAAGAAGACTATCAATTTGGGAATAATTAGTTGATCCAATACTAAATTCTCCGAACTAACATTATAAGAATTGTATGACTGACAGTAAGGAGAATTATAAATCTGATCTGGGGGTTAAAGGGTTAATTATGATTGGGCAATTGAATGTGTAACATGGTCAAGTGAAAAAAGCAGACTGCTTCTAACAGTGGATCAAAACTAAATCAACAGGAAACTAATAAGATCCAGTTTGATATGGGCAGTCAATAGGCTGAGCCATTCCTAAGCAAGATTGTAGTCAGGTTTGGAGGGAGGAAACATTTTCAGATTCCTGCAAAGTGTTCAAATGGTTAGTTGCAAAGAAAAAAAAGTTATTAAAAGAAAGAATTGCTTGCTGAAAGTGTTGGGGGACACTTAATTATGGTTTAAGATGGTGGATAGTTTATTATTTAGTTATTTTTTATTTACAGTTGAGAGATGCTTTTCCAGAGTTTCAAATCAGGCTTCCTGGCAAACGCCGGTTCAAGGACAACTTTGATCCAGGTATAGCAGATTCTGAGAATAAAAAAAAATTGGAAGAATTTTTAATGTATAGTTGTGTTGTATAGTGCATAGAATATAGACATGATATTTAAATTCCATATAATCAAATTTTTTAATACTAACAAAGTAAACAAAAAAACTTATTTCAAATGTGACCCTGACCGAGATTATCTGTAGGAGTTGGCAGCCTCCAAAATTTTCTTATTTTGCAAGGATCTGCCCAGTTTTTAATGTGTCCATTCAGTTATGTATATCTAAGGCTCAGTTGTTCAAAGGTTGGATAAAATCGTAGTGCTCTCTGACATCTGAATTGCATTGTCAACAAAATTTATTTCACTATCGACCAGATAGAGATCTGTCAAGTGGGCAGCACTACCCACTTTTGAACCCTTTAACTCCCAGAGGTGATTAACATGTAATTTCTCCTTATAATATCCATATATTATCCAGCAAACTGGTAATAAGAATACTCAAACTTATCAAGTAGAAGTTGTTATCTTGATCTAACACCAAATTCATGTAACTAACTAACAGGGAAATGTGTAGCAGCTAGAGGGGAGAATCTACAATCAGATCTTGGGAGTTGAAGCGTTAAACAACAGGGGCTAGATGCATAAATTATATATTCATGCTGCTTGTACTTACCAGTAAGTAAAAGCTCTGAGCATCCAACAAAGATTAAGTAAAAGTAGATAAAGAAAAACTGCTAACTTGTTTTCAGGATTAGAAGTACCTTTTATAAATGTTTTGGAGGTTACTAGGAGAACCTTTTAAATGTTATGTATTGTATTTGCTTGCAGCATTCATAGAAGACAGGGCAAGAGGATTGCAATTTTTCATCAACAATATGATGAATCACTCTGAAATATGTAACAGGTATTGTTTACTCAGAGTGCTATTTGTATGAAACTATTTCTGTGTTTTACCCCATTTCAAACTGTTTTAAAAAGTATTATTTCCCTGACAAAATTTAATGCTCATGTAATATATGTATTTTGGCTCTTTTTGAAGAAACAGCAAAGATCATTAAGTTATTTTTCAGCACTTTATATTCCCTTAATTTATCTATAGTACCACATAGTATAGCATCTAAACAAGTTGAACAGGACATAACTGACTAATAATGTAATGGCTACATTGACACAGGTGAGGTAAATATGGAAATTCTTCCTGGTCATAGAAATGTGTAGGAATTTTATGTTCAATTTGAATTGTGGAAAATTGAAATTCTGACAAAAAAATTCAGCAAATATCAACTGGTGTGTGTGAGTGTGTGTGTCCATGGTATAAGACCCTAATTATCCTGTGTGAATACGGAATGAGTGGCTGTCCATCTTTCTAGATCCCTATGGTTATTACAGGTGGCCTGACCTCCTATTTGTCTCAGTCAAATATATTTTATTTTTTTAAAAAACCGTTGTAGATGTAATAACATCAATTTCAGTTTTCTTATCTCATATTAATACCATCACAGGAAGAAGAGGTACTAAATAAAGATGATTATTGAAATAACCAACTAAGTTATTGTTTGTAGTCATGAGGTACAAGAGTTCTTCTGCCTGAATGATCCTCCTGGACCTTATGACAGCTTGGAAGAAAGCAGAGTGAGTTGGAATGATTAAACACTTTGATAGGATTTTATTGACAAGTCAGTTAATTAGTAGCAAAAACAAGATGCTGAAGCATTTAGCAGTGTCACATTTTTTGTAATGTGGAAATGGCTCACTTTTTCTATTTAAACAATAATTTTTCAGTCTTTGTTACTCTTTGAAAAATACTTGAAGCTTTAAAAGGTTTATACTTTTTTAATGGTTTACTTAACACTTTAATTCAATCTTGTATTCATAGTTACTCTAGCCCTAGAATTTTAAACTTTTCACTCCCAAAATCTCATAAGTAATTGTCCTTGCTGTCTGTCTCACTTTACTTATAATGTTACTATAGGAGCTTGGTGTTGGATCAAATAATCATCACCTAGTTTATATTTTTTTTTATTCTTATCACCTGCCTCTTTGATATTGTATCAATGTTGTAAGGAGAAATTAGTTTCAGATCATTGCTGGTAGTGAAAGGTTTATAGTCTCTATGATAATGGTGTTTTTATTAGGCCTACTGTCAACACTTGGAAAACCAAGCTGAGGACTTGAAACAGAAGGTGGATGAACTAACGGCAGACCTCAAAATGACAAAATCACAGCTCTTACAAGCACGAGTGCAACAGGAAGCTCTTGTAAGTGCTCTTAGATCAGAGCGAACACTGAGAAAGCAAGGATTGAAAGGAAATGAAAAAGATTCATCCAGGACTGATGAATTGATAGAGAAAAGTGAAAAAATGGCACATGTTGATAGTCTAAAAGGAAAAGTTTGCCACTTGTTGTCAGATTATCAAACCAAAAGCAAGGGAAGGATGTCAAGTACCTTGGAAAATGAAACTGAACCTGGTGAAGATCAATCATTTTGGGTGGGAAGTGTGGAGATTGCAGAGCATTCAGATGGAGCTGATAGAATGAGGTCATCTAATCTGGCCAGGCGGCTTTCAACTGAGCAGAGAAATCCTCGCACATCCACTCCTGTGTCTAGTCATAACAGCCCAAGCTGTCTGGAACCTTTGCAACAGGATAATCAAAAAGACCTTGGAGTATCTCAACAGACTGATGAAAAGAGTGAAAACTCAGAAGTGAGAGTAGGGGCAATAAAGGAAATAAATAACACTGAGGGAACTGCCAAACATCCATCAAACAGGAAGTCAAGAGATCAATCCAGTAAAAGAGACAGTGGAATAAGTGTTGATACCTCACCAACGCCTAGCACGTAAATTAATTTTATTAGGGGAATTGTAAGTTTGAGGTGGATTTTTGGAATCCTCATAGATTGTGTATTTGAGTGTAGTAGTACATTCTTCTAAACAGTCTGCTTTGTAGTTTATGAATTCCTTCTGGGGAATTCTTTAGTGGATTTTTAAGTGTAATTCTGCTAAGTACTGCCCCAAATGGAGCTAAGATGAAAAATTTTTAGAATTAGTTTTGGGTATTTATGCTTCTGGAATGATTTTTTTGAATGTGTTGAGTTGCAATCTTTTTCCTTTTCAGGGAAACTGAAATTTTCTTGTTTAGTTTGTATCATTTCTGTACAAAGCAGCTTTAAGGAAAAAAAAACCTTTTCCAATCAGACAAAAAAATGAAACTGGCATTTTTTTGGAGAGTTTACTACTTTCAATAAACTCTCTAGGGGTAATCAACACTGAAATATTAAATGCCGAATTATTTGGCAAATTCCCAGGCTTATAAGTTGCCAAACACTAGTTAGATTTAAATGTGCCTTAAAACTTGGGCTTCCAATGCAAAAGCTCAAGTTTAAAATTTGGTTGCAGCTGTAGTTTATCTTCCTAAAAGGCACTGCCAGCATTTCTGTGCACACCCTACTTATCTAAATAAAACGATCAGCCAATGAGCTTTAACTGCTCAAAGGATTTATTTTCCACATCAGATTGCAAACAATCAACATGATTCACAACAGTATTGAGCTTGCACCTAAACTTGAATTTGCTTTGTTCAACAATGCTTAGAAAAATAATTTTTAAGATGAAAATTCATGTGTTTAGGTGAGGAGTGATTAAAAGAACTCAAAAAAAGTCAATTAGAAGATGTTTTTAGTCTCACTGCATGAGATTGCTCTGAAAGCTCCCAACTGAAGAAAAATGTTTGTTTCATTTTTAACATTTTTTGAGTGTCAGCTGCCATTAAGATTGCAGTTGCTTTTACGATATAGTTTAAATTTTCTCTTTACAATTTAATGATGATGGTTAACTAGTTCCCATTGGAGGAAAACAAATACCTACAGTTCAAAACTCAATGAACATAGCCTAATGCATTTAAAGCTGCAGTATACTGTTCATATGCATTAGTTGCTATTATTGATTGTAGTTGAGCATAGCAGGAGCAATCATGGGTTGAACTATGAAAGTTTTAGGTTTTTAGGTTTGTAACTACAGCCATAGGCTTTGGTAAATAAATATATTTTAAGAGAAATATTGAATAGAGCATATGCACTTAAATAAAAAGCAGAATACTTGTTTCCAGAACAAAAGGAAATGTTTGTATGAATTAAAATTTAACTTCAGCATGATGGAATTGAGAAAGCAAAATGGTAGTTGAGGTTAAAATTGTTCTTTTATAATTTTTTAAACCAGTTTGATTTTCTTTGAGATGTGCTCGTTGATCTTCATTATTACAGGGTTGTCAAAATTAGGTGGCAACCATATGTTTCAACTTCTCTTGCTAAAACACAGTGGTCATTCCAAATGCTTGTGGCCTAATTTTCAGCATGGATGCACGACATCGATGGAAATAAAACTGGTTTTTTAGTGCTGTCCACCTTGCATCACAGTCTCTTCACAGCCCAGTTTTCATAATCTGATAAAAAGTAGAATTAAAGATAAACTCTTTTGAAAGAAAGGACATATTTATTTTCCCCTCAGCATCTTGGTAAGCATACACCAATTTTGGTATACTGATGCCATGTGCATATGCTCTATTATCAGTTTTTATTCTATTTTAATAGTTTATTGCATAGTTAGCTTTTAGTAAAGATTATAATACATTTTGTAGATCAAGAGTTCTTCAGGCATAAATAAATTAGCTGTTTAAATGGTCTTGTATTGTGATTTCAAAGTTGATGTATTTGGCTCTGAGTTAAAGAAAGACACTAGATAAGCAGCTCTTTGTGTAACAGTCCCGTTGCTCTGGTAAATTATTTAGTGCTTCTGCTGGTGAGGTAATAATAGTTTGATAGACAATGAAATTTAAAGTTTTCCTTACCATTCATTCAAAACTTGCAGGTGTAGTTGCTTTTACTCCTGATTCATCTGGTAGAGCTATCACCCAAAGATGTAAACTAGGATAGTAAACCCTTATACATTCCTTAGACTATCAGTGTTACCCAACTAACATTTTTTGGCCAGTGCCCTTTGAACTTAATGGTAAAATGTGCTTTGACTGTCCGGTCTGGCTGTACTTACCAGCAGGTGAGATGGTTGATTATACATGAGACCAGGGAGAGTAAGATTTCAGGGGGAGGTGGAGGTTTCGTTCGATTCTCGTATTTCATGTACGTGACATTTTGTCGTTTCGCCTTATTTAAGACATTTATGCCTTGCTTTAGATGGTTTTAGATAGTTTGCGAGTGGCTGTAGATGTTTTTGAGGTGGTTGTAGGTGGTTGCTGAAATTTTTGAGGTGGTTATAGATGGTTGTAGGTGGTTGTAGTCGGTTTTAGGTGGTTTTAGGTCGTTCCATGTTTAGTACTTACCAAAGCTGAATACATTGTTCTAATTTTTTTAATTTTAAACAAAGTCCATATGTTCACACTTGTTTAAAATAATGTTAGTAGAATATGCGATCCCGCTCTCCACATCCGTGGTATAAGCACAATGGGAGGCCTCTGTGGGACTAGAACTCAGACTACATCGGCCAGGGTGGAAGTCTTTAAAAAACGTAAGAAACTTTTCCCCTCAAACCGGGGAATTTAGACTACCTTGTATTTGCAATGCGTCGTAAAGAGTAGTGATAACAGGCTTTGACAACAACATGTCAGATACCCTAACAACCTCAACTTCTCGCGGTGGGTCTAGACGGATGGTTAGTCCTGTAACGTTTAAAAAGGACAGAGATACTGCGGATGTACAAATCAACCGAAGCTCACTGGAAAATGGCCACGGCTTTAGCGACACATTCACGAATTCTACAGGTTCTTCAATTTCTATGCCTCAAATTGACTCGTGTATTCTAGGAAAGGAAACCCTGGAACAGAGGGAAAAGTTTACTGTAAGTAAAACCGGTAGATCCTTCGATATATTGCTATTGAGGTCAGCTTTAGGCTTATGTCTGCGACCTGTCTCTTCACAGCTTTACAAGATCGAAGTAAACAATGGTCGAAAAAGTTGGATAATCTACAGACGTTATGGAGACTTTGTTCTTTTGAATAAAAAGGTGATCATTAGGAATTCTTAAGTTTAGATACGGATGAAAAACTTTCAAAGAGTTATTGTACATTGTAAAATCTTCGATTATATTTTGCAAAGCTAAGCGAATATTGCAGTGTGCGTTTTGATCGATATATAGCGTTTTCCAGTTATTGAAAAAGGTTACGTATTTTTTTCCTATCTCAATAATATATATATTGAGATAGGTAAAAAAACAAAGAGGCTATACTCTCATCCCTACAAGCCTGTTTCATGATTACTCACTCATTTGGGGATTTTACTGTCAAGAATATTCATATATAATCGCGCTCTACTTCTACGTATTGAGCTCTGACGGAAAAATCAAAACACAGACCCTGTTCTTTATATATATATATACATATATTTATATATATTCTTTTTTTTTTTTTATTCAGTTACGCAGGCTTTTTCCAGAATTTCGACTGCATTTGCCTGGCAAACGTTTCTTCAAAGATAACTTTGATAAAGGTTGGTTAATCTAAGTTAAATCAAGTAAAACTACTTAACATTCACTCGCTGTACAGGTTTGTAAACAAATACTAAATATTTGTACATCTTACTGTTCTAAATTTTAATGTATCTTGAAACTTGCTGGGGTAGATGTTCGATTTAAAGGCCATCTACTTCATCGTGGGTGTTAAAAGTAAATTTTCCTGGTAACTATTAAGTTGGTTACACGTGCGTCTGTGTTACGTTGTTATTACAACACTCGTGACAAACACGTTTAGAGCCAAATTATTAATAAAAATGTGACAAGGCATCATTTTCTATATTCATTTAATATTCTTTATTTCCTTGAGAATTTCATTATAATTACCAGTTAGTTGATGATGTACGTAGCAAAAAAACCCCTCTACTGAAGTGTGTTGGAAAACTGAAGTTCATGAGGTGAATGCTCTGCTATTGTGACTGAAACGTGTAAAATTAGCAGTGTGAAACATTTCCTTTGTATGGTATGGAAGTAGGAAGCATCTCCTATAACACCTTCCTATCATATTTTATGATCTTAAAGGAAAGATTGGACAAAAATATCATGACAAGCATCATAATGATGGCTTTTATTTTAAGATGGTGTGTAACAAATGTTATTCTTGATGCAATTTTTTGGAGTATGTAACATAAGTACAGGTAAGAACATGATTTCAAGTACAACTTGGTGCTATTAAGCACAAGTAATTTTTTAAAGACAACAAAATTGCAAGAGGCATTAGGGCAAGTGGAATTTGCAGTCTTTGAAAAATTTACAGCTGCTTATTTACAACAAATTGCACAAGAAATCCTGTTGTACTTGTGTTACATGAAAAATGCACTCATTTTTATGCTAATCAGAAGCGCATAATTTCTTCATGTATATTTTTATAATGGTGATATTCCAATACTTCACCATAATGAACATGACTGATAGTTTGTGGTTTGGAATAAATGTATTTCTTTGGTAGAAAATGTATGTATAATCACCTGGTTTGGTCCAGTTCATAAGTGTAAATTCATGATCTAGGACAAATTGGATGGATATTTTTTTGTAAACCAGACACAATGAGTTGTCTAGTCTAAAACTGAACAAAGGGAGGTTATTTTCCCTTTCAATTGTTAGATAATAATATAGATACATTTTAGGAGGGTCTCCATGGGGGAATGGCTATTATGGCTAAGGGTTCAAATTTTGGCCAATTTACAGCTAACTGTTAATATCTTTCCATTGTAGTCACAATAATTTTTTTTGCAGTTTATGACTTATGGTTAAAATTTGTCAATTTTAGGCCTAATGTCTAAATGTTTTGCCCTTTTACACTACCATTTCACCCCATTGAGATGCTCTTTTAGGTGCCTCCTGGTTTGGAAAGCACGGACAAAACTGTAAAGAATACTTGTCCTGATCTAAACTAAATTTTAACTTAAGCTTGATGCTGTTTTTTATTGCCAGCTAGGTAAAGTTTTACAGAGACAAGAAAGGGCAAAACAAAAAGACCCCTGTTGTAAATTTGTAGCTACAAATTCTCTTTTAAAACCTAATTGTGCTGAAGCCACTATGTTTTGATATTCTACAGGCTTTATTGACAAACGCCAAAGAGGTCTTGAAGTGTTCACGAACAATTTGTTTGGCCATCGAAATCTTGTTCTCAGGTATGTTGAAAATATGATGTTTATAAAGACAGGAAGTGGTGAGCTTGGTTGTTAAATAGAGAGAGCATTATTTTGTATTTTCATGTGAAGTATAAGGTACTTGAACTTAAAGTGTGGTCGAGCTTACTAATGAAGCTCAGTGTTAGGCTGTCAGATTGTTTATCCATGTAAATTAGTTACAAGAATTTGGAGTAAGATTGAGATAACAACTTTTACTTGATATGTTTGAATATTCTCATTACCAGCCTGCTGGATAATGTATGGATATTATAGGGAGAGGTTACATGTTAATCACTTCCAGGAGTTAAAGGGTTAAATTAGTTGGTCTGAGGTTTTAATCTTCACAAGGAACTTGTCTTTGTTTTCCTATACTTGGACAAATAAATAACATTTCTCATAGTGTAATGTGTTTTAGAAATTTTCATTATAACTTAAATTTTTTCATGTTCATAGTAGCTTAGTGATGTGTCATACAGGGTCCCTCCCCACCGTTACAACCCATTTGACTGTTGTCTGTGCCCGGGGAATGGGAATTTGAACTTTGCCTGGCCGTGGTAGGGAATTTAAATCAGAAGATGTCAAGTCTGTACAATGTTATATCTTTAAAATATGGAATTGGTAAGGGTAAATAACTCACTTTCGCAACAATTTGAACAAACCAATCTTTAAAGTTTAAATTACAGTGGGTTGCTTGGGGGCAATGTTGAAGCTAATTTACATTGATCATCACATAACAACTTAAACAGGGGATTCCCAACACTTCTTTATTTACATGGTTAAATTTACTGTGTTCTTTAGTGATCCAGTTCAGAGATTCTACAGATTGAATAACCCTCCTCAACCCAGTGAGAGTCTTGAGGCTTGCCAGGTTTGTTCATTTGAGTTTGTGTTGCTGTGACCTGCTTCTTTTTACTGAATTAATCAAAACTATAACAAAATTCTGGAACGTGATTGATTATCATGAGCCTGATTTGAGCACCAATGGGACGGCTAGTGTACGTGTCATGCTTGTAATAGGACAGTTAACACATTCTTGCCTGAGTAAGTGGACAGAACTTGTCTTGCATTTCACCAAGTTAACTAGGTTTTTTTTTTATGAAAACGTATCATCAATGTCTAGATCCTTTCTCAAATTTTGTTATAGTTTTGATTAATTGGTAACAGTGCTTCGTGTCCTCCAATTTGGTCATACTCGTGATTGACAAATCAGAGTCCCGCTTTGCTGTCATCTGATATTGTTAATCACCCCTATGATTACAGACCAAATTGGACTCCACTCAGTCCTATTAACATTATTAACCAATTTTGGATATAAGGTTGCTTTTGGTGAATTTTGATGAAAGAGAGAATATTGAATTACATTGCCTTTGTAAATACATGTTTTGAATATAATGGATATTTATGTCAGGAAAGGTTTTGTTTTTCTGCTAGATTTTTAATGAGTCATATCTAGTATAGATCTAGATGTGTTTTACATTAAGGTCTTGAAATTGTGAGTGGCATTAATTGGCGACAGAAAACTGAATGTCAATCTAGCTATTGTGAATGTTATTAAACCCAAAACATTATCACTGAAAAACTCCTCATTTGATTGTCACGATCAGTTTTATCAAGGCTGTAACAACATAAGTCACTGCTCCAGGAAATTGTGGAACTTTTATCAGTGCATGCAGTTAACATTATCCAATACTTAACTGTTAAAAACATTTTCTTTCTTCTACAGGACTATTGTCAATCCCTTGAACATGCTCTGGCAGATTTGCGTCAAAAGTTACGTAACCAGACTGCTGAACTTAATTCCTTGAAAACAGAACTATCCCAAGTGACTTATTACAGGAATGAAAATCAGCATCTCTGTGAACACCTACAGCAACAGCAGACTAATGTTGATCAACTCACTAAGGTTTGTTGTAGATAAGTTGGTGAAATACCATAACTGCCATAATTAAGCTGATCAGGCTCTGGGCTAGGGTTTTAATAGAAAATGCTGGAGGAATGTTGCAACTTCTTCAAGTTTGTGGAAAATGTTTGTGGTAGTTGTTCTTTAACAGGCTAGAGTTATCGTGTAGCAGTTGTTTTAATTCAAGAAGTGTTTTCCCGCCCTTTTTACTTCCCTTTTTTCTCACCATCAGTTCAGTCAGTGTTAACTGTTGGAATGAAGGCTCTACAAGGTTGGGTTGCAATATTTCCCAGTTATGGGAAGTTATTCTTTTTGGGGAAATATATCGGGACAAAATGGAAGACCATGGGTACCTCAGACAGCTACCCTTGTTTTGAGGGGGGCAGCTTGTTAGCATGCATGAACAGCCTGGACTAGAGAAATTTAATGTAATTCATGGACCAAAGAAGATGCTCTGACTTATCAGATTGTTTATAAACAGACTCACAAGAAGCAGTTTGATTTTATTGATCAGCATCATGAACTTTAGATAGACATGTACTTAATTATGCAATAAAATTTGTTTTTAGTTAATGGCAGGCTGTCCAATATTGCTTTCTAGAGTCTACAAGATCAACTGAACATTGCTTTAGAGAACGAAAGAAGAGCTAAGGAAGAGGTGGAAACCTTGAAGGAAGAGATGAAAGCTGAACGCGCTTCTGTACAGGCTGCGAGGGTGATCGAAAAACAAAAGAGAGATGAAGGAATTAATAGGCAGATGGACTTGTTTAAACAATCACAGGAGGCTGTCAATCAAAGAGTCGATTCTCTTGTTCATTCCTTGGAACAGCAATCAATAATTGAAATAAAAATTGCTGGGGTGACACAAGGTATGATGATGCTGTGTTCACATCACTATCATAATGTCTCTTGATTGATATACTCTTGTGAGAAATGTATGCAGTATCCTCTAATGAGCTAATAAACTGGAATGTAAGAATTTGATGAAATTATGAGTACATTTTTCTTTCTTTTTTGTTTTGTGCAGAAATGAAAACTGGTGAACGCACAGAAAACAAGGCAATTCAGCTTAAGAAAGTATGTGTGTAATTATAGTCTGTTCTCATCACCTGTTTGTGGGATAATGGGCTGGAATCACGAAGAGAAGTTAATTGTTAATCACTTGAGGGAAATATGGGTTAATGAATAGTTTGTTCCAAACCATAGTATCCTAGCCTCTGTCCTTTAAACACACATATGTATAAAATTGGAATATTGATGTGTTTTAGAAATGATCTTTGTATTGTGCTTTGTGGAGTAATCTTTAAGTATCAGCAACTAAGACATTGCTGTTTATTTATATTTCATGGATTGAAATTGACCTACTTTCTAGATGAGATGGATTTTAACATTCCCATGAAAAATTTATCTGCCTTGTTTTTAATTACACTGACTATCATTTTCAGGCTCTTGATGAAACTAGAACTCAACTTGACAAAATTCACAGAAATTCATTAGAGGTATAGTCAACTCTTTCTACACCCTTTGCTGATCAATTCATTAAAGGAGTGATTTATTGGATAATCAAGGTTTTCACTGTTTTTCAGTCTTAAAATTCTATTGACCTTTTCTGCAATCATTTCAATGGTTTCCACGACCTTTGGTTTCAAAATGAAGTTAGAGAGACCTTGTAATGAAGGCATTTTGATGTTGTTGTTCTTCTCTGACTCTTATGAACCCCGTAAATATGCTGTGAACCACTAAAATGTTTATTCCCCTTAGAGTGAAAATTATGCTCCCAAAGTGGAAAGTTTATGACCTGGAATTAGAGCAGGAAGCTGTACAATATCAATTATAAAACAATTATAGCAACATCTTATCAATGTAATAAGTATGAACTTAATATTTTTGTGCATGTCTGTAATGATAAATCAGGTTTTGTTGGCAGTCCTGAAAGAATATATCATATGAATGAATTGATACTGTTTTCCTCCCTCAACAGATGTATCAGCAAGAAGTAGAAGACCTCAAGGTTGAGTTATCCAGAGCAGAATTTTTGGCAAAGGTACACTTACTAATAATATCCAAAATTGTAACTGACTTAAATAACCATCACTTGGATCAATCTCCTCATTTTCACAGGAATTAAAACAAAACTCTCAACAAAACTTGAGGAATTGATAAGGAGTATAGCTTGTGATGGGCCAATATTCCTTGCAGAAAGATTGATTATACTTCTGTTGATATCATGTAAATGAAACCAGGATGTGCTCCAACAAAAAGAGACCAGAAGGCTTGTAAGGCCTTAAGTCTGCACTCAAGCTGATTGGTCCATCAAGGGGGAGCTTATCACGTTTTCTGTGATGTAAGCAACCTGGAGTATTGTCACTTGCCCAGGATGTTATGCTTGTCTGATGGTTCTGCAGCACTAATTCACACTGTGGAAAGAGGTACATGTACAGTGAGGGTAACATTTTGGCCCTAGTGGTGAAAAAGTTGGATAATCATCTTTATTTGACTGAAATTACTCTTACTCCATCAGGCTAAAACTCAAGAGGCAGAGTCACTGAGGGCAGAGATTTCTGGTCTTCATAGAAAATATCAGGATTTCAGGAAGGTAATAAAATATTCTAGTTGATGATTTTGCAATATGCAAGGTATGCAAGCCAGCGAGAGCAGATTTGGTATCAGAGGATAATAATACAATATTCAGATTTGAATTATTTTTGATTTGCCTCAAAGGCTATTCTGATGTGTGATTTTCTTATCCTCCAGGCACAAGATGATTATATTTCAGACCTTCTCAGTAAATTCAATGACCTTCAGCGATATGCTGTTTCAACAGAGGAGGTAAGTGTGGTAGTCTTTGTGGTGGACCCTCAGTGCAAGGGACATTCTTGTGTCCTGGAAAAATGCTTTTAAAGTATCCCATTCAACATTTTTATCAGAGCACGACTGTGTCATACATCCCAGTAACTCCACACACATGAGCAATGTAAAATTGCCATACTCATTTACTGAATCTTGAATTTTGTTATTAATATCACCCAAAAAAAATCTTCCAGGACTTTGTACTAGGTGCCATATAGACATCTATTTGATTCCTTTTCTAAGAGGAAAGCAATACTGTCAGAAATATTTGTCTCAGTTTTATAGTTTGTAATGAATAAAATTTTTAAGCAGAGGTTGTTACCAACAATAAAACCAGTGGGCACATCAAAATTATGTGAATAAGATGCCATGATTACTGTTTTGTGTACAACTGCACATGCTCAATGTGATTAACTCAATGTGCTGTTGTTTTTAGAAATATTTCTTCTCTCTTGTTATTGGTGTTAAACTCAACATGGGTGTATGTGGATTAAGAGTGGACCACATAAATCACCTCAAACCACCGGTGAGCTTAGTAGATTCTTCAATATTCAATACCTAAAACTGATGTTGTTAAGCACTTCTCAATGACATTACTCTATATAGACTGGAATAATTGTACTTTAGGATAATTGACCCAGTGATTATAGAGATGGGTGCACTTTGATTACTAAAGGATTGTGTCATATCTCGCCATAATCACAGGAGTGCTAAATTTCAAAATTGTTACCTCATGTTTTTTTGATGTTTTTGAGGAAGTGATAGATGTCATAGAAAAAACTTAATTTGCAAAGAGGACAAAAGATGATCAGAGATTGGCAGTCAGAATTTTTTCTGATTAAATTAAATTTGTTAAAACTGCTGGCTGATCTTAATACGAGTAATCAACACAATTGAAACAACATAGGTGCAATACTCTCTTTATTTACAGAATTTACAACAGAATTCCAAAGCACCTGAGTTACCTGATACTAAAACAATTATTGACATTACTTCGGATGGGCCAGTATAATTGTAAATTATATAGAGAGCAATTTTCAATTGAGAGTCACTTTACTCGGTGATTTGTTCATTCATGGCTTGGTCACTTGTGTTTTCCTGGGATTTAGGCATTTGGGGTTTTTTTTTTTTTCTTACTTTGAGTTCTCATTGGCTTTCAAAGGTATTTTCCTTTCTTCTAGTCTTTGTGATTACTTTGGTTTCCAGTTTTATGACACTCATCAAAAAGTGCCATAGATAGAATAATGATTATGATTACTAGTAAGAATAGTAAGAATAAGGATTGCAACATGTAATGTACAACTATTGCTGGAAGAATTCTACAGTAAACATTCAAACCCACAGTTGTTGGATACAGCTTGCCTTTAATTGGTTATTATCCTGTGGCTTTGTTTAGCCTGTACAAGAATTTGTCACTGTCGTTATCATCATTAGTGTGGTGGTTATCATTATCATCACCATCATCATAATTAATAATTATTCTCATTACACTACCTGGCACTACCTGGTCAGCTTCTGTAATCACACTTAATTATGATACAGTAAAACTTACATGAAGTAAATCTTCAGTTACTGTGTCTAAATCTTATGCAGTATGTGAGCACTGCAATGCTAAGTGTAGGGTGCTAAATAATTAAACATTGTTACCCAAAGAGTGGTGTAAAATGAAATATCTAACTAGTATATTATTTTTGCAGACACTTTTTGAACAAGTACGGAATCACGGCTACTCCATAGAACATTGGCCAAGTTGGTTGTCTCGCACACTGTCAAATGCCTCATCAACACTTGATCCTGAGGATGAAGATTAATTTTGCTTCTTAGCTCTTTCACTCCAAAGATCTAATTAGTATTTCTGTCTCACAACCTTTTGTTATTATATGGCAGAATTTAGTATTGGATCAACTTAAAGTTCCCTAAGTTATTTTCTGCTTTATTCTCATCACTTTTCTACTTGATATTGTACTGATATTGTAAGGAGAAGTTCTCTCTTCGTCACTCATGGGAGTTGAAGGGTTAAAATCAGAGTCTGTATGATTGTTTTGGTTTATGTGTGTGTGTTTTTAATCTTCTGTCCCTCAGGTAAAACACAATGTAAATTCTGCCAGCAAAATCTTGTTTTTTCATTGTTTAAGTTTGAAAATTATTTGCATTATTGAGTTTTGTTTTGATTGTTTCTCTCATGAGTGTGCTATACCCTCAACTCCCATGATCTGATTAGTTATTCTCCATTCTAACTGCCTTACATTCACTTGTAAATTAATCAAGAGAAGGTGGTGTTGCATCAGGAAAACTTCCTTTGGGTGATAAGTTTCTTTCTTTTCAACACCTTCATATCTGATAATACACTGATATTATCATTTCAAGGGCAGATTGTTTCCTCTTAAGAATAATTTCATTTTTTTCACTGGTATAATCTCGCTTCCTTTTTTTCTAATCCTTTTCGGAAAAATCCCACCAATCTTTTTTGTTCTCTTATTAAATAATTTAATTTCAAGGAGAACTGAGTGAGTCATATCAGTATTGGTAATTATGTCAGCTCGATCCTTGAGAAAAAAATTGAATTATTTGTCATAGCAACATGGATTGATATAGGTGTCATATTTTCCCAATAAATTCCATATCAATCCTCAGGCCTTGAATATTATCATATTTAATAAACAACTGGATATCAGTACAACTTAGAATTATCAAATAAGATGAACATATCAAACTTATAGACTGAAGCAATATGTATAGAAGTTATACAAATTATTGCTTTATTTTTATTAGCTGTATTTAGTGCCTTTTTATCCTGTTACAGCCATGGATGTGAATGTGTAGCATTTCAAAGGTTATCAACTTAGGTCTCATTTATTTGTAACAAATTTTAGGTAGGGGTGTTTTGATTGTAAGATAGTTTTTTTTTTATAATTGCCTTTCAGATAGCCAATTAGGTGTGTGATGTGATGTGAATGTGCTCAGGTTTTTTGGAGGAAAGGTAGAGAAATATTGAATTTGTTGAGGCTAATTCCTTGAAAACAGAGCTAGAAAAATATGTGCTGCTTCCATGCTCTTAGGCCTCAATTATTTTTGTTCTTTGGGTGCCTAATACACTTATACTCATCAACTTTGATAGAGTCTGATGTAAGAGATTTCTCATGGAGGAACAAATCATATTGTATGACCAACCAGGATTTCCTTAGATAATTTAAAAATGCTGGCATCACTAAGATGTCATACACAACCTCCTCTTCTGGGCTCTCCCTTCTAAAAATAATGATCTCTATCAGATAAAGTATGATCATTTAAAAATTAACCCTCTCCTTTTCTTGGATTGGTAGAAGTTTGTCAATTTAATAGACATTTAGAAAATGGGACAGACTAAGCTCTTGATGTAAGCATAAGTTTTTTGGTACATGCAAACAGTTTCTTGGCAGATGTCACAAGGTGTCACCTCTTGCTGACACAAGGTCAAGGTTTTCAATCTGTTAAAATGCACGTGAGACAAGTTATCCAAATTTGTAATATGTTTGCATTAAACATTCCATATTCTGTTTGACACTAGCTGAGCTAGCATTTCTGAGAAACTTGTGAAATAAAGAGTTATTATTTTGATGTCTTCTTTTCCTATGAAGTTATGAAATTATATTTTTCATTTGTTTCCTGTGTCACCTTTTCTCCTGACAGAAGGATCCTTGATAAATCTCAATTAAAATCTATTGACTTGAAAAAAAATGTTTAAACTTTTAACTCCCCAGATCTGAAAGATTACTCTCTCGGCTGGTCGACTAACAGTACATTCTTTTCCGGATAGTTGTAAGAATTTGTTGTTATATCCACAAAATGTCTCCTAGTTCGTGATTCTCTTAATCCTTAGTGCCTGTCTGTTGATGCTTAGAATCCTGGAACTTAAATTGGTGGGGAACAGGGGTAGGGGGTGTTTTGGAGGGTGTGTTGTGATAGAGCAGACATTGAGTAGACTGCAAATGGATATGGGAACATGCTTTAAAGAGAAGAGGAGTATACAGGGAGCCGGCCAGTGCCTAATGAAATACTATATGTAAAATGTAGTGTCATATCATACGAGCTTGGTTACCTATAGTTAAGCGGATTAAGGGCTAATCCCGCAGAAGTGTCCATCAAAGGGGCTGAGTGGGAACTAAATGAGGTTGGGAAAAGGAAATAAATGGCCAAAAGCGAAATGCGGTTAATCGTAAGTGAGCAGTGTTATCTAAGGGCTCAAAGTTATAGTAAGGTGAGGCTTCGCATGAGAAATTTCCAACGTTTCCTATACTTAGGAAGTGTTTTATTACCACTATTGATAACAAAACGGTTTTAGAGAAAATGATAATGTGAATGTTCATTATCGGAAGTGTAAAATGATATGAAGTTCCTTCGCTCAAGTCTTACATGCAGGGTTGGCTTGCCATCAGAAATAATTATTTTAAGGGGTCACATAAACCATATAATTGCCTAATCCTCCTTTTTTACCCACTTGGTCGTTCAAAACAATTTCCATTGTGCCTGATAATAAGTTTCTGTTTCAAAATTATACTGCGGGCCAACGTGTGCCCACCTAAGGTGAGTTCCTTTTCACTTGTCTTTCAACGACTCGAATTACTGTGGGTGAACCCGCGCGAAAATCGCCCTCTATGAGATATGAAACCGCGTGGGAAAACGCGGGATTTTCTCTTTCGAGCGTGCGCCCACTCGTGTCGAAGCATCGAAATTCTTCAGTGTGTGGATTTGTGTATCTGCGGAGAAAACTTTGATCTGTTATGCACATTTGTCACAGGATATCACAGGAATCTATGAGAAAGCACTGAACTAAATCTTTCATGAATTTCGCGAAGTGGTGTGACTCGACGAAGTACCCCGACATTCTCCCCCGCCCCGCCCCTCCCACAGGGGTAGTCTTAATCGTTCTCGGCAATCTTTGGACAACTTGCGAATATGGCGGAGGGTACGGATCAAGCTGAGCAATTACCTCCACAAGAAGGCCTTGTGGAGGAGAAAGGAGAGGAAAAGTCAGAGCATCTTGAACTCCAACCTGAACAGGAGACCATGCGATGTGTTGTGCTCACTGGATACGGTGGTTACAACAAGCTCGAAGTACAGAAATACGCAAAACCTAAGCCGATGAAAGGACAAGTTGTTGTTCGCGTTCATGCATGGCAAGTGTATTGTTTGTTCATCATTTCCCCTTTTTTGTTGTGGACAACCATATTAAAACATATTCTGTTATATTTCATTGGGAATTCATACTACAATAGTAACCAACGAAGCAAGAAATTATTTAAGAGTTATGAAGACTTGATA